>NC_084505.1:12712217-12717217 GCF_024500385.1 Phyllopteryx taeniolatus | reverse complement strand
GATGGTCACCAGCTTATTGCCCACCAGCCAAGTCATACTGCGACCCCCTGCCAAGAGGAACTCTGCGATTGGAGATCTAAGAAGAAGGTCAAATGTGCAAAATGGTGCAACCATCAATCATGTAATAAAATTGGAACAAAACCACAAAAAAGTCCTCACTTACCTTTTGGGCAGCGCTGAGAAGTTGGAAAAGACATATCGCGCCATCATGTCCAGACATGTCTCGGTGAGCTCCAAGTGAACTGTTTTCAGCCCCTCATCAGCCTGAGTTACTGCATTTTCATCAGCGGAGCCCAGACTGCAGGTGGTGGAGGAGGTTTGCATCCTACAGGATGCAATAATAAGACAGAGAAACAAGAGCAAAGCAGATATGCGATCAGAGGAAGACTCCAGGATTGAATTCAACATGTCTATCGAAACAGAAACATGCAAGTATTACGTGCATTATGGTTATACAGCATAAGCATGCATGTATAATCACTAAGAAAAGCAAAAAACAAACCCATGCTGTAAAGTAACGTATTCTTGCAGGCTAGAACCACCACATTGGCTATTCCCTTTTAGTTAAGCAAACTGTATAAGAGGCTGTATTGAATACTGTTCATATTGAATCACATGTTTACACAAGAGTTTGGCTTAAATTAAAAAGGGTCACCTAGACGCATTTCAAAGTCCGATTTCTGTAAAATGCCAGATTTTAAGTGATTCAATTTTGGGGATTTTAAGGGTAATTCTGGAATAAAGTCATGCATAAGTGTATTAAATCAAAACTAAGTAAATTAAGTGTTGAAACAATACTTACCGTGCCTCTGCTTCTGATTATTACAGTTCACTTTTCAACATCTACTCAAAATTCCAAATGTGTGTGAAATGAGTGCAGTCGTGTCAACTTACTGCTAAGGTGTTAAAACAAATTTGCAGCCACTCAGCAGAGGAAGTAGGTTTAAAAAAATTTAAATAAATAAATAAATAATGCAGCTGTGTCTATCAAATCAATTCTGTTTTATGTATTATACTTTGAAAGTAGTTTAAAGGTCAGAGTGCAACAATTTCATGGCAGTCGGTTAAAATTCATATTTGCATTGGTAATATATTTTGTAACAGCAAGTTACAGCAAGTTGTCAACAATCAATTGGCTAAAAATTACTTTTTATTGAGCACTCCTGAACTTTGCCAATTTTTGAGACATCCATGGTGAAGGTAGCTACTCTCCACCGCAAGGGTTACCGGAAGTGACGTAATGTTGGTCAATCATTAGCGTCCTGCACTTACTCTGAATGGGGAGCTACGTTCTGAAATTTGAGCAGGAAGAGGATTTATATAAAGAGCTGGCTAAAAGTAGACTCGTGGTTCAACCAGACATCTTTGAGCCAATCAGGAAGTCAGAGACTGCTACTTAGCAGCTCCACAGATGTCATAAACTGAAAGAGAAACTACTGGTTCAATGTGACAGAGGACTCTGGAAAAGGGAACAAGATTGTGCAGAGTGGATGGTAAATGCCTATTGGTATATATTTTATATTAGGGCTGTCAAAGTTAAAGCATTGACTCATAAATCACAAAACAATTATCTCAATCATGTATTAAGTCAGATTACTCATAAAAAAATATTACTTTAACCCCAGATGGATATCTGAAATGTGGTGCAGGTTGCTTTAAGGTCAGTAATCAGGTCAACACTTACGCCAGTGCAACGATGAGTGAGGAGACTCCGACTGGTGTGATCGGCGACAAATTTTGCTTTAAGTCACCCCCCAAAAAACAAAGGTAATCTGCATATAGTGAATCACTTGGCTGGCGACCACTTCAGGGTGTACCCCGCCTCCCGCCCGAAGACAGCTGGGATAGGCTCCAGCAGCCCGCGACCCTAGTGAGGATAAGCGGTAAAAGAAATTGGATGGATGGATGAACTCTCTTTTCATCAAAGCACAACAAGTTTGAAATAGCGTATTAAAGCAAAATGTGGTACTGTGTGTGGTACAGAATATTTGGCACCTGTGATTAATAAAAATTTAAAGTGTGATTTATCCAATTTTAAAAAAATCATCGATTGACAGCCCTAGTATATATACAAATATATATTTGCTCCAGCAGGCTGGCGGTAGAAAAAAAAAAATAAGCCATAGAGTCATGAGCAGTCAGCAGTGCATGGAAGGTTGCACTGTTAACCTTTTGGTTTAAACTGTAACTGCAAAAGGTTTTGGAAAATTTCTAATGCTCAGTGGATCATCACCACCAATAGCATAGTTGTGGTCGTGCTGCTTTTCCCATTACCATGTCTGGGTTGAAGCCGTGATTGTCGAAGAGAAAATCATTGTCACTGCAACTGGTTTCAGCCTGGCCCGAACTATGCCCGTGGATCCAATACTTTCTGCTAAATATTTCTGAAAACATGCCGGTTTGAATGTTACTTATACTTGCTCGGCCGCAGTCCCAGATGTGCGCCCCCACGCCCCTCCCTTCCGGCTGCCCCCCCCGTCGAGTGACTCTCGAGGATCCACTGGTCTTGTATTGGTATTTTATTTGCTAGGAAAGCTAAAGAAGCTCTTAACAGTACACACACCATTTGTAAAACTAGCTGCCGCACTGTAAAATGTGAAATAGCAAAACACACGCCATTAAACTGATCGGTGTGTGTGTGTGTGTGTCTGTGTGTTGGAGAGGGTGCACGCGCGCATGCGTGCTAACGCCAAATGAACAGAGGATTTGTTGCATCACAGGTGAAAATTTCCGATGATAGCCGAAGATGGGAATGGGCTCGATTCAAAACACAGACGATACATTCTGAGTTCTATTTAATCAATTAAACTGCTGTATAAGTGCTATACAATCACCTCAAAATGTCAGTTATGGTTTGTAAAGGTGTTCTAGAGGTATCAAGAAAAAAGTTTCAATCTTTGCACTCTGACCTTTATTTCGAAAGGTATTACTCTGCCTCCTGTGAAACAGGAATGGAATGACGAACGCCGAAGTGGGAGAACTGTATATTTGAGAACTGCAATGTAGATCATATGAGTCATGTAAAAGCTGGTCAAAAAAAAAAAAAAACATTTAAAAAAATAAATTTAAAAAAACTATATTCACCATAAGAGGCATAAAGAATAGAAAGGCCGAAAGTGTGCAAGTGCGACTGAGTTTTAATCTGAATTTGTATAGTTTCTCATCAAACCGTATAACAGGTTCAGCCCAGCTAGACCCAAAATCACACTCAAGGAGATTGCCATGGTCATAGTGTGTCTTTTGAGGTGAGTGATGCAAAATGGCAACCAATGTCAGCAGACAAAGAAGACTGTTTTGTTGCTGCTGTCCCCATCACTGATAAAGTGACCCATCAGGAAAAAGGAGCATTGTGGGGTGCACTTGCCAGTATAGAGAGTTTAAGATCACAATACTTTGGAAATGCATGCTTCACTCCCATCCGTCCAGCCATTTTTTTTATAAGCCAATAAAACCCAGTCAGGGTCACACCAAGCAAGACAAACAAACAAACAAGTCAAACATTTGACATGAAATAAAAACTTAAGTGTTGGCACAAAATCAACCAGAAATACATCCACATGGACTATGATGCTTTCCGGTGTCTTCTGTAAACACTCCAGCATGCAAAAAATGTATCACAAAAACTAAATCTACAACAGCAAGTGCATGATTGCAGCACATAACAGACAAAAGTGTTTGACACACAAATTCAAGCATGCAGCACCCACTCGAGGTGTCCCTGGCAATAAATGACCACGCGACAGCATGAAAATGACCAAACACCCCATCAACCGTCCCATGAAGGAGACAATCAAAGGTTTGGTGGTAGTTGTTTTTTTAGTTTGGTTACCAGGAGGACTCTCTAACCTGCGGACCGCATGATCGGAGACACTGATGCTGCGGGATCGGAAAGCGTCCATGGCTGACAGGTCCCTCAGCTCTTTAACTGGAGAGCTGCTGTTATTGGCTACCACCGCTGCCGCCTTCGCCACTTTTGCCGCCCGAAGACTGGGCAGTGATGAATGCCATGGCGAAGGGTCGACGAGAATGGGCATGGGTGGAGGTTATAGTGGCGGTGGGTAGTAAGGGGGTGAGTCAACGTCAAGGTGGAGGTGGTTTAGAGGTGATAGGGTGAGGGGGCGTGTGGTGTGTGATGGTTTTCCAGGAGCCCATTGGAATCATCCCCCCAACACCATAGCGACATGAGCATGTGACCCAGCAGCACACACCACACACAGAGGGAGTTTACAGAGGGAAAGGTCACAAAACATCAAAGGGCAGAGGTCACAGGAGAAGGGGAGGCAGGGGATATGTGGAAGGAATCCAGGATGACACGACCACCCCCCAAAACCGCAACCGCAACACAGTGCCCAATCACAGGAGGCAGGGGAGGTGCCAAATGAAAAATTGAAAGAAAAAACAAAACAGGGTGAAAATTAACAGCAGTTGAACATTATAAATTAGATTACACGACAGCGGAGAACTGAACTGAGGAAAAAAGATAAAAGGTCTATTAAAAAGGAAAAACAAACTACAGCAGAGGGCAAAACGGTTATTTGGAAATACAGTCCCCTCCAAAAGTATTGGAATGGCAAGCTCAATTCCTTTATTTTTGTTGCATACTGAAGACATTTGGGTTTTAGATCAAAAGATGAATATGAGACAGAAGTTCAGAATTCCAGCTTTTATTTCATGGTATTTACCTCTTGATCTGTTAAACAACTCATGACAGAGTACCTTTTGTTTGAAGCCACCCACTTTTCGAGTGAGCAAAAGTATTGGAACAGACATTATTAAATGAACTAAAGTGGTGGCATAACCCTTATTTCCAATAACTACCTCAAGCCTGCGACCCACTGACTTCACAACACTGTTGCATCTTCATTTGAAATGCTTTTCCAGGCCTTTACTGCAGCCTCTTTTAGTTCTTGTTTGTTTCTGTCTCCTCTTCAGGAGGTAAAATGCCTGCTGTATTGGGTTAAGGTCTGGTAATTGACTTGGCCAGTCTAAGACCTTCCACT
>NC_084505.1:11763142-11773142 GCF_024500385.1 Phyllopteryx taeniolatus | reverse complement strand
TGCGTTGGAAATAAGTAAAAGGAGAACAATAATAGAAATTTCCTCGTGGCGCTTAATGAACGTCCTGTCTTCCGTTCCCCTTCTCCTTGAGTTGCATGTGGTCTTACCCAACCAAAACACTGCTTTGCATTTTTGGTCCACAGCCAAAGAGCCTGCAGGCAACCTTTCAGAGAGTGTGTATCTCTGTTCAGAAACCAATGCTGTGCCAGGGATCCATGTGTCTACTGGCTTAAAGGGAAGGGCTGAAACAAATGAGTGAGGAAAAGATTTATGGTGCCTTTAGGCTTTAAACAAGCTTCTTCCACAATCAGGAACAAGACTAGTAGGCTGAGTGTCCTCATTAAATGTTGGATTCTTGTTTGAATATCAGTGAAGACAGCTAATAGTGGCAAATGGGAGGGTCACGGGGTGAGATCTTGCGTGGAGCCCCAGATCTAGTGACATTATCAGTAGTCTTGTTTGTCTTCCATTTTCTAATAATTGCTCCCACAGTTGTCTACACACCAAGCTGCTTACCTATTGGAGATTCAGTCTTCCCAGCCTGGTGCAGGTCTATAATTTTGTTTCTGGTGTCCTTTGACAGCTCTTTGGTCTTGGCCCTAGTGGAGTTTGGAGTGTGACTGTTTGAGGTTGTGGACAGGTGTCTTTTATACTGATGAGTTCAAACAGGTGGCATTAATACAGGGAACGAGTGGAGGACAGAGGAGTCTCTTAAAGAAGTAGTTACAGGTCTGTGAGATCCATAAATCTTGCTTGTTTGTAGGTGACCAAATCCTTATTTTCCACCATAATTTGCAAAAATAAATTATTTAAAAATCAGATGTGATTTTCTGGATTAATTTTTTTCTCATTTTGTCTCTCATAGGTGAGGTATACCTATGATGAAAATTACAGGCCTCTCTCATCTTTTTAATTGGGAGAACATGCGCAATTGGTGGCTGACTAAATACTTTTTTGCCCCACTGTAGTTTTCATTGTCCCACATGGATTAAATCCACAAAAGCTTTGTCCCAACTTTTTCCCCCGCCATCTTCCAGCAAAAAGTGCGCTCGTTAGTGGACATGAAATCTGTTTTTTGTATTTTTTTAAACGTTTAAACGTTTAGCAGATTTTGTGCCGTGTTTCAAACATTTTATCCATTATAAACTTCAGCTTTACTATTGTCTGCTATGCTGTATTGTGGTAAAGGTGTCTACCACTACTCATGTATCAGATTCGGATTCCGGAAACTTCATTTATCAGTCATAGTTAAATTACAGCCACCTACAGTGCTCAACATAATGTGTACACCCCCTTTGAAAGTTAAACTTTTTGTCTCTTTGTCAGGGAACAAGATTTTAATAATAATAAATTCACCTGTGTTTGAGTTCTTGTAGATTAGGATTTTCTTCTGTTTCATTGTGGCATACTAATTTTTGCAGATTTCAATCAATTTGTTTAGAAAAAGTACATTTGTATCTGCACGTTGACCAATCTCATTTTCAATCAATGGTGCACATTTGCGGAAGTATTTTGTATTGTATATATCCGACGTTAAGCCTTTTTGAGTGGTGGCCCGAAGTTATGGTGGCCATGTCAAAACTTGTATTGGCTTTCTCATGATATATGTTACATTTAAAAAAACTAAAAAAAAATTCTGAGACAAACAGAACAGTCTGGTTGCGATTCAATGCCCTGGGAATGAAATGACCTGGATGAATGAGAATTTTCACAGGCAGGTAATCCTAACTGACCTAAAACAGGAAAGGTTTAGTCTGTTTTCATGTCAGGAAAAAAAGTGTCTTTTTATACAGTCAATTACTTTATCTGCTGTTCCTGCTGTGTGTTGCTGTGTGTGGAGCAGTGTGTTGCGAGGGTATGAGGGTAGTTAGTTTTGTTGTGCGCTTAGTTTTACAGTAAACTACAACTGCGGTGTCAATAGCTTAAAGCATGCTCATGGAGGGCAGATTAACCTTCTACAGGCTGCAAAGTACGAGGGGCTGTATGACGCTAGCTGCGTTTGCTTCGGCTACCGTCTTGAGGCTAACCCGAATTCGTGCTTGTTTATCTACTCAGGCGGTGCAAGTCACTGTTTCTCCTTGCGTCATCACACCATCCTGTCTTTGACGGGGTGATTCAAGAATTTCAGACCTTTACTGAAAATGCAGTATCGGGCCCTTTTCGGCGGGCGAAAATCTTCGGTGACTTGAAAATTTGTACTGGCCCGAGCGGCCCACTGTCTATACGTGGTGGTCGGACACAGTGGCGTGGTGGCCCTGGGCCACCGTTAATGTCAGACCCTGTATAGGCCATAGAAAATGTTGATTTTGAAAGGAAATGTCCACTACTACTTGAGGTGTGGTGATTATTTCCCCAATTGGAAAAAAACACTCCAAAATTAGAGTGGAGCCTAATTGACGGAATATCTATGTATTATGAGTATAAATGTGTCATAAATTGAATCAAAAACTGGTTTTCCCTGCACCCATGTAGGATTGATGTGTTCCTGTTTAATGAAATATGAAATTGTTTTTAAAGTAGCAAAAGTATAGACAGATTTACAATCATTTTCTATTGGTTGTCATTTAAGAATGTATGTTTCTTATTCAGTAAATACTATACGAATACTACTAAATAACGCATTTATATTTTCAGCTAATGTTCATGCTAATGAAATTCCTCTCTTTCAATTCTATTCAAGATCTTGGATCACCGTCTTGGGATGATTTAGAAAATGACCTTCCAGATGAGTTGATTCCGAATGGTGGAGACCTGAGCCTCATGGGTGTGATGCCTACAAATGGCGGAACAGCACCTGGGAATGGTGTGCCTGGTGGTACCACTGTGGTCCCAGATGCTGCTGCAAAACACAAGCAGCTCTCAGAGCTTCTACGAGCTGGTAGTACCTCCACCATCACAGGTGTAGGGCTGAGCTCCGGAAGCCCTCAGCCCGGAAGTATGGGTCCTCAGCTTGGCACACCTTTGGGAAAGAGCCCCCTCAGCCAAGGCTCCCCTAACAGTCACCCATCTCCTCAAGCCCAAAAAGCAGGAACACCAACTGGAGTACCAGGACAGAACAACAACAGTGCTGCAACATTGAGTCTGAACAACCCAGGCTTCAATCAGCCCTTGATGAATAATAGCCAGGGTCATTCTGGGCTGTTAGTGCAGGGTGGGCAGCCCCAACCTGGGCAGGTCATGAATGGGGGTCTTGGGCCTGGTGCTGGAAGAGGGCGAGGAGCAGGGGTCGTCGGCATGCAGTACCAGGGGCAAACGATGCAAGGAGCGGCATCAGGAGCCGGCAGTGCTTTGGCAGACACTCTGACCCAGGGAGGGCAGCAGATGGGTGCACATGCTACGCTCACTGCAGCACAGCAAGCAACTAACATTAACAAGGTAAGTTGTACCCCTATGTATTTCAAAAGCATTTTTGTGCTGTCTTGAGCCTAGACTTGCATTTTAATTGGCCCATGTCCACGATATGCACTTTTGTATGAATGCTTAATTTCCTTTTCTAAAACGTTTTTGCTTAAAAGAACTAAGCGGATGAGGTTGGATAGTGGATGCCATTTGTAAACAGTAATTTTCCTTCGCCGTTAGCCCATGATGTGCATGTTTTCCAGGGTAATGGCTTTCTGAGTGTGTTAATACATTTTCTTCAGAGTTCATCCAGGTTTGACATTGACGTACAGTGGGTACGGAAAGTATTCAGACCCCCTAAAATTTTTCACTTTATACTGCAGCAATTTGCGAAAATCATTTTAGTTCATTTTTTCCTCATTAATGTACTCACAGCAATTGACAGAAAGAAACAGAATTGTTGAAATTTTTGCAGATTTATTAAAAAAGAAAAACAGAAATATCACACAGCCACAAGTATTCAAACCCTTTGCTCAGTATTTAGTAGAAGCACCCTTTTGCGCTAATACAGCCATGAGTCTTTTTGGGAATGAATGATTTTTTACACCTAGATTTGGGGATCCTCTGCCATTCCTCCTTGCAGATCCTCTCCAGTTCTGTCAGGTTGGATGGTGAACGTTGGTGGACAGTCATTTTCAGGTCTCTCCAGAGATGTTCAATTGGGTTTAAATCAGGGCTCTGGCTGGGCCATTCAATAACAGTCACAGAGTTGTTCTGAAGCCACTCCCTTGTTATTTTAGTTGTGTCCTTAGGGTCATTGTCTTGTTGGAAGGTGAACTTTCAGCCCAGTCTGTGGTCCTGAGCACTCTGGAGAAGGTTTATGTCTAGGATATCTCTGTACTTGGCCGCATTCATCTTTCTTTCGATTACATCCGGTCGTCCTGTCCCTGCAGCTGAAAAATACCCCCAGAGCATGATGCTGCGACCACCGTCCTTCACTGTTGGGACTGTATAGGACAGTGCTTGGTTTTCTCCACACATACCGCTTAGAATTAAGGCCAAAAAGTTCTATCTTGGTCTCATCAGACCAGATAATCTTATTTCTCACCGTCTTGGAGTCGTTCAGGTGGTATTGTTTTTTTTTTTTTTTTTAGCAAACCCCATGCGGGCTTTCATGTGTCTTGCAGTGAGGAGAGGCTTCCGTCCGGCCACTCTGCCAAAAAGCCCCGACTGCTGGAGGGCTGCAGTGATGGTGACTTTCTAGAACGTTCTCCCATCTCCCGACTGCATCTGTGGAGCTCAGCCACAGTGATCTTTGGGTTCTTTTTTTACTTCTCTCACCCAGGCTCTTCTTCCCCGATTGCTCAGTTTGGCCTGACGGCCAGCTCTAGGAAGGGTTCTGGTCGTCCCCAATGTCTTCCATTTAAAGATGATGGAGGCCACTGTGCTCTTAGGAACCTTAATTGCAGCAGAATCTTTTTTGTAACCTTGGCCAGATCTGTGCCTTGCCACAATTCTGTCTCCGAGCTCTTCTGGCAGTTCTTTTGACCTCATGATTCTCATTTGCTCTAACATGCACTGTGAGCTGTAAAGTCTTATATAGACAGGTGTGTGGCTTTCCTAATCAAGTCCAATCAGTATAATCAAACACAGCCGGACTCCAATGAAGGTGTAGAACCATCTCAAGGATGATCAGAAGAAATGGACAGCACCAGAGTTAAATATGTGAGTGTCACTGCAAAGGCTCTGAATACTTATGGCTGTGTGATATTTGAGTTTTTCTTTTTTAATAAATCTGAAAAAATTCAAAATACAAAAAGTCAATATGGGGTGTTGCCTGTACATTGAGGAAAAAATGAACTTAAATTATTTTAGCAAATGGCTGCAATATAACAGAGGGAAAAATTTAAGGTGGTCTGAATACTTTCCGTACCCACTGTCCCATTTATTTCACATAAGGAAAGCATTAACGCCTGACAACTTTAGGTGTTGAATCAATTAGTCGACGCATCAACTTTATCACTGCACATTTACGATTATAGCTTTAAATTGAGTAATCTGTAAAATTTCTGCATAAATTGGTCATAAAATGTAGTCTGAAATCACAAGTGTAAAGAGTGTGCTTAAATTAATACCACACAATTATATTTTTTTTTCATATTTTTATAGTGTGTAACAAACATTCACAGAACAGGGACAAAAAAGTAAGTGAACCTTTGGATTTGATAACTGGTTGACCTTCCTTTGGCAGCAATAACCTCAACCAGACATATCCTGTAGTTGCAGATCAGACCTGCACGACGATCAGGATGAATTTTGAATGAGACCTCTTTACAAAACAGTAGCATTTCAGCAAGATTTCTGCGATGTCCGGTGTGAATAGCTGTCTTGAGGTCATGCCACAGCATTTCAATCAGGTTGGGGTCACGACTTTGACTGGGCCAATCCAGAACATGTATTTTATTCTTCTGAAGCCATTCTGTTGTTGATTTGCTTCTGTGTTTTGGCTTATTGTCCTTTGCAAAACCCATCCGCTTTTGAGTTTCAACTGTTGGACAGATGGCTTCAACTTCTGGAAAATATCTTGATAAACTTGTGAATTCATTTTTCTATCTATTCAGTTTTCTGTTTTTCATTTTTCTACCATGCTTCACTGTTGGGATAACGTTTTGACGTTGGTGTGTTGTGCCATTTTTCCTCCACACATGGCATTGTGTTCCTCCCAAACGATTCAACTTCAATTTCATCTTTCCACAGAATACTTTCCCACTAGTGTTGTGGAACATCAAAGTGCTGCTAAGCAAACTTCAAACGTCCAGCAAAAGCTTTCCTCCCCGGTGTCCTCCGATGAACCCCATTCTTTGTTTATAGAAGCTATGGTGTCTTGATCGTCCATATTTCACTGTTTTTTTTGTTGTTGTTGTTTTTTTTTAAATTGGTAAAAACCGAATTGCGCTTGGAACGCCACTTTTTCATCACCAAAATTTACATATGCCCCCCATGTCTTGGTCTGACGTCAGTGGCAGAAGTGGAGACTAAATTCACCGTATAGCCGGTGTGGAAAAAGGTATGTACTATACTATAAACTGGCAGTATATATCGTAGCCGTCGGGCAGAATTTCCCCACCTCCAAAATGACAACTTTTTAGAAAAAAAAAACACAGACAGCTTGCTTGAGTTTCCAAACATCGCTTTGTTCAAGTTGGTATTATATCTTATTGCTATCATATACTGTTGCACTCGCACATGAACAACAGCTAGCACCCCAAAATTTAATAGCTAATATAATATGCTAAAAAATTACAAATTTATTAGGGTGTCATTTTAAACACGGCGGCAGCCCCAGATGTCCTTGTCACTCGCTCAAGCCAAGCAATCATATATCACTGCACTCGCTCACATAAGCACAACAGCTGAAGCACCCCAAAATAATGTTCAATCGCAAATTTTTATACTGTATATCCTATAGTTTATTTAGCTTTTATATTGATATTTGTCTGTCTTTTCTAGCAACGCAACCGTAATTTCAAACCTCTGTATGTGTTACGCATATTGAAGAATTCACAACAAAAGTACCTTGTACCTTAATATGCTAAAAAATTGCCAATATATTATGCAGTCATTGAATGTGAGTGCGAATGGTTGTTTGTTTTTATGTGCCCTGCGATTAGCTGGCGACCAGCTCATGGTGTACCCTGCCTCTGGCCCAGAGTCAGCTGGGATAGGGTCCAGCACGCCTGTGACCCTTGTGAGGATAAGCAGTATGGAAAATGGATGGATGGATGATTAAAATGAAAATGGATGGATGGATGATTAAAATGATGTGAACACGTCATGATGATCCAGCCTTGCATTTCAAAGTCCAGCCTTGCATACTTTACAAGCCGTTCACATTGTGATCAGCCGAGCCCTATGACCGTTCAAAAAGCCTTTTAATATGGCAAAAAAATCAGTTATCGTCCAAAACCCTTTTTCACGCGTTCAAGCCTGATAAAATATTACAAACATGCGTGTCTGCCGTGTTGACAGCCACCTGTGCCCATCTAAGTCTGTGGAGACATGACACCATCACATACAAAAAAATTATAAAAGCTAACGTCTGTGTTACGTCAGCTCACAAAACCCGTGAATATATGTGGAAATGAATCACCTACTTTAGGTGGCTGCTCTCTGCAAGGAGGCATTACACCAGGGGTGCCCAAAGCTTTTTGCCCCAAGATCTACTTTTCAAGCAGCCAACCTCCCGCGATCTACCTTTTTTTTGGGGGGGTGGGGCCGCGACCATGTCTCCGGTTTGAGAGCGCAGAGCGCTACCAGCGAGCTAAAATTCTGATGACAGCTCAGCACCAATGTTTTTGTACCTTGCATCACCGCATGAGCCAAACAACATAATTAACAATGTAAATTTGTTGTCATTACCTGAGTTTACTCTGATGACTTGCACTGAAGTGAATCAGCCACGGATGCATAGTCCGGACAGTAGCTGCTGACAGCCAGCCTCAAGCACACTTCCAAATGTTCATCAGTTAGGGTGGAACAGTACTTGGACTTAATGATCTTCATGTGGGAAAAGGCTGACTCACATAAATAAATGGAGCTGAATAATTCAGTCAAAAAGGTAGCACAGTTCCTCATGTTGGGGTACTTTAGCTCTGTGAGTAAGTTCCAAAACTGTCCATGAGCTCTGGACTTCAGCTCAATGTCTGGTTGTAGGGTAACAATCTCATCTTCCACTCCAGAAGAGTTCAGGGGAAACAGTGTTGCAATTTTTGATGCGAGTGAATCAACCTCAGCATCTTCCCGAAAAGGATAGCACCTGAATGTGGGGACTGGCTTGAGCAAAGAAAAGTCTTGAAAGCGTTTGTCAAACTCTGACAGACAATTGTCAATCAGTTCTGTGTAGCGTGTACTGTCAAGTTACACATAGGCCTTCCCTTGCATCTCCAGCTCTGATGCCAGGTTCTGAAATTTTGCCAAATCATGATGCTGGAGCTTTGAGGAGAGATGTTGCATCTTTCGTTTGAAAGACTTAACTGAGCTGATCATATTGATCACTGTTTTGTCTTTTCCTTGCAGCTCTAGATTAAGGTCATTCAACATGTTTTTCAGATCGGTTAAAAATGCCAAGTCTAACAGCCACTGACCGTCATTTAGTTGCTTGTATTCTGCATGTCCAGCTACACGGAAAAACTCCTTAATCTCCGGACAGAGCTCTCGAAATCTTTGCAGGAATTTCCCATGACTAAGCCATCTCACGTCAGTGTGTAGCAACAACTCAGCGTGGTCGCACTCAGCCATCTCCAAATGTGCGCGGAATAACCGTCTTTGAAGAGATGTGGCTCCAATAGAACAGGCGATCTTCGTTGCTACGTCCATGATCTCTTTCATGTTGAGCATTTTAGCGCATAATGCTTGTTGGTGGGTTATGCAATGGTAATTCAGGAAGTCTGGGAAAGCATCATCCTGCCTGCCTAAATCCATTCATGCGGCCAACCATTGCGGGTGCTCCATCCGTGGTGATAGACACCAATTTGTACACAGAGAGCTGGGTTTTTTAATGACTGAAATATGTCCTCTCCTCGCGTCTGTTCTTTCATGGGCAGTACTGTTAATAGCCGCTCTTTTGCCGCAATATCACTAAACACCATACGAATGAAAATGCACATCTGGGCTGTGTCACTCACGTCCGTAGAGTCGTCCAAGTGCAGTGAGAAACACTCACAATCTCTGATGTTCTTTCACATTTGCTGGGTTAAATCCTCAGCCATGGCTTCACACCACCGTGTAACTGTACTTCTTGACAGCTGGAGAGCTTTGATCGAAGACATTTCTGCCTTATTTTTGAAGTCCCAGAACAATCTTTTACCATCTGTCCTTCTTGGAAGGACTTCTTGTTCTGAACGATGACGCGACTCACCCGGAACGATGCTTCGGGATGTATGATAGGTTGATGTCTTTTTTTAATTTTTTTATTTTTAATTTTTTTGGTCACGCAATGTCATGCGATCTACCAATACTTCGCGATCGACGCTTTGAGCACCCCTGCATTCCACGATTGATGTAAACAAAACAAGCCGACTTTTTTATCTAACTTTACTATTCTCACTCGTTATTGTCTTAAATATCCAGAATTGGTTAGGGTTAGGGTTAGGTGACAGTTATGCCCCAGGCTTGCTTGTGAGCCAACCAAGTATGTTAAGTAGTATGGCTAAAACAGCTGGGGTTCTGGCGCTGACATCACAGGCTCGAGCAGGGTTTGGACTGAAATGAGGGCGGGCTAAGATCTGCTAAAAAACATCTTTATTGGGGGGAATATTTTCTGCAGACCATGTTTTTAAGTCCAACTGACTGACACTCAACTGACACGCTAGCGTTCCCTTTTACCTCATTGAGCATTCTGCGCTGTGCTCTTGCAGTAATCTTTACAGGACGGCCATTCCTTGGAAGAGAATCAACATTCCTCAACTTTATGCATTTATAGACAGTTTTTGTAAGACCCAGTACACACACAAAAACATTCGGCCTAGTTTTGTGCCGATTTTGCCCCTTCCTGACCAAGCACATCAAACACCAGGCAATCTTAATTCTTACAAGATTATCCTAAGATTGTCCTTTGGTCAGATGTTTAAGAGTGGATTCATCCCGATTTTAGGTCCGAAAC
>NC_084505.1:11753142-11755642 GCF_024500385.1 Phyllopteryx taeniolatus | reverse complement strand
GGGCAAAAATGGCCTGCATGGCAGAGTTCCAAGACGAAAACCACTGCTGAATAAAAAGAACATAGAGGCTCGTCTCAATTTTGCTAGAAGAGACCTTGATGATCCCCAAGACTTTTGGGAAAATACTCTGTGGTCTGACAAGACGAAAGTTGAACTTTTGGAAGGTGTGTGTCCCATTACATTTGGCGTAAAAGTATCACCGCATTTCAGAAAACAATAAAATGTGGTTGTAGTGTGATGGTCTGGGCCTGTTTTGCTGCTTGAGGACCTGGAAGACTTGCAATTAGTGGAACCATGAATTCTGCTGTCTCCCAAAAAATCCTGGAGGAGAATGTCCGGCCATCTTTTTGTGACCTTAAGCTGTAATGAATTTATGCAGTAGGACAATGATCCAAAACACACCAGCAAGTCCACCTCTGAATGACTGAATAAAAACAAAATGAAGACTTTGGCGTGGCCTCGTCAAAGTCCTGACCTGAATCCTATTTTGATGCTGTTGCACGACCTTAGAAAAGCGGTCCATGCTCAAAAGCCCTCCAATGTGGCTGAATTACAACAATTCTGCAAAGATGAATGGGCCAAAATTCCTCCAGAGCGCTGTAAAAGACTTATTGCAATATATCACAAACGCTTGATGGCAGTTGTTGCTGCTCAGTGGTGGCCCAACCAATTATTGGGTATAAGGGGCAATTACTTTTTCAATACAGGGCCATGTAAGTTTGGATTTTTTGTCTCCCTTAATAACAACCTTCATTTCAAAACTGCTTTTTGTGTTTACTTGTGTTGCCTTTGACTAATATTTGAATTTGTCTGATGATGGGAAACATTTAAGTGTGACAAACCTTGAAAAAAGTAATAAATCAAAACAGGGCAAACTCTTTTCACACCAGTGTACATTTTTTCATGTCATGTGGCTACTCTTCTCATAAGTGAAGTGAGCAAACCTGTGGCTTCTGGCTAGGCTAATATTGCTAGTTCAACTATGCGAGGAGAGCGGAAGAGAAAAAGGAACACATCTAAAGTAAATGCTGAAAGAGTCGCAATTATAGCAAATGGATGGATGTTCCGTGACAAATAAAGCTACATGACCGTAACCGCACACCTGAAGCTACTTGCAGCAAGCATGTGACTCATATTATTCTGTGAGCATGCTTTAAACTACTAATGAGACCCCAGTTGTAGTTTAATGTAAAACCTAGACACACAACAAAAAGAATTATGCACATTATATATTCATGTACAATATTTATATTACTATATACAAGACACCAGCTAGCTTAATGCTAGCAGTCAATGCAAAACCCTATTGATGGGCTAGCTGAAGTCAGGATTAGATAACTGGAGAGATTTACCGGCAAATAACGAATATTCACACAAACGCCGTATTAACGCATAGGGAGAGTTCATATAACAATACTCACAGGCGCACAGTTAATTGAATTTTAACCGTGATTGAGTTTGGCTGCCACGAGTAATTGAGCCTGATCGTCTCATCGATTTATTTATTCAAATTTAAAATGCGGGCACTGCTGCATATGGAAAGTGCTTCATTTGGAGCAGTGCCCGCAGCCCAGCGAACGTATGGTTAAGGCTTCATAAAGTAGTGGCTCCGCGCTCTGAGGCTAACATCAAAATAAAAGCCTAAATGGCATTGATGTCCAATGTTGTAATATATGAAGCTTTTATTTTGACGTTGGCCATCTCAGCACGTCGGCGGAGAGGCGCCGTGTCACGGTCAGACATACTGTAGCACTGTATTAACAATTGTTGTCGCAGTTGTCTTGACTTAAACTTTTCAGCTGGCCTGATTGTAATGAAAATACTCGGGGGAGTAAATGGAGAGGTAACTCACAACTGCTGAGTCCTTTGCTGTTTGTGACTGTGCATGACTTACCAATGGTCAAGTAGAATGGAGAAGTACCCCCCCTTGACAATTCACTATAGTGACAGGGATTTTCAAATAAAAAGTCAGTGCTTACAGCCAAATGTTATTGCCTTTTATGCATGATCTGTATTTGCTTCATTAAATTGCAATTTGTGATTGCACTTTGTAAGCCATATGTATTCAGTTAACCTCTGGTAAAGCAGAATCTTTTGAGGTAATATTTTTTTCTTCCTATCATTTATTCTTATTTAGATTTATTTTGCACTGAAAACTGTTACATATTTTTTGCTGAAAAGTAGTGCTATAAAAAGATTTTTCTGTAACGAGGAATAATCAATCCATCATCCATTTTCCATACCGCTTATTCTCACGATGGTATGCTGGAGCATATCCCAGCTGACTCTGGGCGAGAGGCGGGGTACATCCTGAACTGGTCGCCAGCCTGTCGCTGGGCACAGAAACAAACAACCATTCGCACTCACATGCATACCTACGGGCAATTTAGAGTCTTCAATTAACCTACCATGCATGTTTTTGGGATGTGGGAGGAAACCGGAGTCCCAGAAGAAAACGCGCGCAGACACTGGGAAAACATGCAAACTCCACACAGACGAC